>NW_027418569.1:0-34301 GCF_009905375.1 Apium graveolens
ACGGCCAACTTACGACGACGAAAAATGCGCGCCCAACTTACATGGAAAAAATAAAACGTCGTATTTATTTATGACGAAATCCAAAACCGTCGTAAGTTTAGTATTTTATTAATAAAATTATGCACGACACAATAAAAAAAATGAAAATTATTTGAAGTTGCGACGATTTAAACATTTCGTCGTAAGTTAATTATTTTTATTAAAATTTTAAATTGAAATTAAATAAATAAAAAATTTCATCTAAATTTACGACGAAATATTTGCGACAGAAAATATTGGAACATCTAATTTACGACGGAAAAAAAATCGTCGTAAGTTATCAAAGAGGGAAATTTAACTTTTTCCCCAATTTTTTGGCGGAAAATAAAAATCATTTGAAATTGCGACGATTTAAACATTTCGTCGTAAGTTAAATATTTTTTTTAAAAATTTTAACTTGAAATTAAATAAATAAAATTTCATCTAAAGTTGCGACGAAATATTTGTGGACGGAAAATATTGGAACATCTAATTTACGACGGAAATTAAAATTCGTCGTAAGTTTCAAAAAGGGAAATTTAACTTTTTCCCCAAAAATTTGGCGGTAAAATTTGACTTCTGAATTTTTTGCAGATAATAATATATGACGGATTCCTTCGTAATTAGCACATCCATACGGTTGTATCGTTGAAAAATATTTTTAAAATAATCGAAACACTATTCAGGATTAAACATTAGTTAGCTGTACTAGGCAAAATGATGTTTGGACCGTTAAAATTGCAAACCAAATAAAACTATTTTGATATGAAATTTTGGTATCTCACTAATATATATATCTATTGACATCTATATGGTGGATCGTTGAAAAAATATTTTTTAAATAATCGAAACACTGATTCAGGATTAAACATTAGTTAGTTGTACTAGTCAAAATGATGTTTGACTGTTAAGGATGGCAAACCAAATAAACTTATTTTCAAATGAAATTTTGGTTATATCACTAATATATATATATTGACATCCATATGGTTGGATCGTTGAAAAATATTTTAAAAATAATGGAAACACCAATCATATTGAATACTAGTTAGATGTAGTAGTCAAACATCAGGTTGACTGTTAAAATGGCAAAACAAATAAAATTATGTTGATATGAAATTTAGTGTGTATCACTAATATATATCTGGTGACATCCACATGGTTGGATTGTTGAAAAATATTTTTAAAATATCGAAATAATAATTCAAGATTAAACACTACTTAGATGTACTAGTCAAACTAATGTTTGACTGTTAAAATGGCAAACCAAGTAAAAATATTTTGATATGAAATTTTGGTGGTATCACTAATATATATAACTGTTGACATCCATACGGTTGGATCTTTGAAAAATATTTTAAAATAATCGAAACACCAATTCATGATTGAACAGTAGTTAGATGTACTACTCAAACTGATGTTTGAGTCTTAAAATGGCAAACCAAACAAAAAAATTTGATATAAAATTTTGGTTGTATCACTAATATATATATCTGTTGATATCCATACGGTTGGATCGTTGAAAATAATTTTAAAATAATCGAAACATCAATTCAGGATTAAACACTAGTTAACTATACTGGTCAAACTGATGTTTGACTATTAAAACGGCAAACCAAACAAAATTATTTTGATATGAAATTTTGGTTCTATCACTAATATATATATCTATTGACATCCATACGGTTGGATCGTTGAAAAATATTTTTAAATAATCGAAACATCAATTCATGATTAAACACTAGTTAGTTGTACTGGCCAAATTGATGTTGACTGTTAAAATGGCAAACCAAACAAAATTATTTTGATATGAAATTTTGGTTATATCATTAATATATATATCTCTTGACATCCATACGGTTGGATCGTTGAAAAATATTTTTGAAATAATTGAAACACCAATTCATGATTGAGAAATAGTTAGATGTACTACTCAAACTGATGTTTGACGTGATATGAAATTTTGGTTATATCACTAATATATATATATATATATATATATATATCTATTGACATCCATACGGTTAAATCGTTGAAAAATATTTTTTAAATAATCGAAACACCAATTCATAATTAAACACTAGTTAGTTGTATTGGTCAAACTAATGTTGAATGTTAAAATGAAAAAAAAAATTATTTTGATATGAAATTTTGATTATATCATTGAAAAATAATTAAAATATTGAAACACCAATTCAGGATTATAATAAAATTATAATCAGCTAAGATAGTGTATTTATCAAAATTGTAATTGTATTAATTATAACAATGTCAATAATATTGTTAAGATAGTATTGAAAAAATTATTTTGATACGAAATTTTGGTTATATCATTAAGATAATAAATTATAACAATGTCACTAATATATCGGTAAATTATAATCAGCTACAAGCTTGCTAACAATGTCACTAATTTATAATCCTATTGAAAAATATAATTGTATGAGATGTTAAAACAAATTGATTATTAATCATTTGAAAGTATCAAATATTTTCAAATTTATCTTACATGACTTATAATGATATTTATTTTAAATATTATTATAATGATACTTAGTTAAAAAATATAGGAAATAAATAATTTTAATTATTATATAATTTAATTGTTATAAATTTTTTATTGAATTTCTGTAAATTAGATCGATTGCAAATTTCTAATCCATGTTCACTTCCTTCATCCAATTCATTCCCCCCCGTTTACCCCCCTTTCAATTTCACTTCCCTCTTCAATAAAATACAAACCTAATTGATAGCCTCTTCCTCATCTCTCTTTAACCTCTGCTTCCTTCCCTCTGTTAAAATCAACTAATCAGTCTCTTAGGTTTTCCTATTAGTGTTATTAGTGATTATCTCGACTATTCTCTTCGGAGAAGTCAAGGTGTTGCTGCTCAACTAGATCGATTAAAATGAATAGATACTCAGGTATTCTCTTTGTCCTTGCTACTCATGTATTTTTATTTATTATGACCCCGAAACCCCCATTTTCAATCTGTTTTCTTTAGTTTTTATTTTGAAAGCTTTTGTAATTAAAGAGGCTTTGCTATAGGTTTTGGTTTCAACTTCTTGATACAATCTTTCTCTTCATCCGGGCTTTAACTAAACACCCTATTCTTCCAAGATGACTGCTCTTTTGCACTCTATTTTTGGTAAATATTAGTCTCACAGTTTGGTTCTTGATTGATTTTTTGTTTCATGGTTTTGTTTGTTTGGTGATTTTAACTAATGGGTTGATTCCTTTTTGGTGTAAACAGAGATTCTGACTCCAGCTTTTCCCCATCCGTTTGTTCCTATTGGTGCTGCTGCTGGAGCAGATCGTCCAGCTCCATTGATTTCGAGCAATTGAGGGGGAAGAAAGAAGGGGAGGATTGGGAGGAAAGGTGGAAAGGGCATACGGATAGGAGGCCGTTTGGGCCTCAATCGATAAGTTTTGATGTGTTGTTTTATGATGTTAGTTTTGTATAAGATGTAGGAATTATCTGGCTATATAATACCTAAAATACACACATACACACTTCTTGCGAGAAATATAAGAGGCATGGTCAAAATATGTCATGCTCATCATATGAATATGAAAAACGTTCTTATTAGATACAAAAAAATATTATCTAGTTGGATTGGATGAGAAGCAGTAGGAATCAATAAGAACGTGGAAAGTGCAAAAATATGTATCTCTTGATTTAATTTAGGTTAGAAACGTAAAATCTAGATATGTATAGCATGTTGGCAGTACCAAACTCAAATTATCAGTATCATACCACAGTTAAATATATACGAGACTGTACTTACTAAATCACCTGGTTCTTAGAAGGAGAGTAAACATTTTACTTCAAATTAATTGCAAAATTGACTAGAAGAACATACATACTTTAGATAAATAACTCTCTTAACCCTGGCATGCATAAAACGTGATACAAGTGTCAGCACCTGTTGACCTTGAAGAACTAATATAAAACATGCAATAACTTCCCCAACAGAATCTGGCAAGTCCAACCCAACAAATTCAAGCCCTTGAACTGTGTTAGACATGGTTAAGCAGAGGTGCAAAAGCAGATAAAACCCCATAAAAATGGTAGATGTTGTCGTAAAATTAGCAAAATACTGGATACTCAGTTTCCAGAGTCCGACTGTGGCTCCACCTGTACTGATGCTAAAACTTGTTCCTTGTCGGAAGCAATGTCCATAGGATCAACTAGGCGTACATTTTGAGCCAACAAAGTAGCATGCTGCTCAAAACTTTCTCTTACACCTTGTCTTGCCCCATTTTCTATCATACCTTGCATCATCGTACTCTGCAAAAAGTTAAATTGGGTTTTATAAGCGGTCTTGTCCCTAAAGCGAAATCTATGTCATTTGAAAGGATTTATTTCGTGCTACCGGGGGTAATGTGTACTTGAAGCAGGCTGTTGTCGGGCACCCAGTCATGGATCCTGTTTCTGGGGAAAAGGTTGATACCTCTGGATTTGGTTGATTATATTCACTTGAGATGATGTAGTGAAAACTGAAAAGTTTATTTCGTAGAGAAATTGCGTAACGTATATGTAGTCCTTTCATTACCTATTCAGTTTTTTTACCTATAATTGTTATTGCTTGCATCGTTTTTATATACATACGAGTCGTATATGATAATATTGACTTCCTGATGGTGAAATATCATACAGGTTGGAGAAAAATATATTTGCGGTCTTCGTCTCCGAGGAAAAGCAAAGAATAAAATCCTAAAAATATGTGAAGCTTTTGGAGCAAAACATTATTCTTTTAGTGAGGACTAGCTAAGCAAGCTCAAATGATAACTGAGGTATTCATAGTGCTCCGTTTCATGCTTATGTATCACTCATTGTACATTGTTGGAACTGCTATGTCAAGTTGAAGGGGTCTTGTTCACCTAGGCAGCTGTTGCCTATATTTCTGTCTATTAACACTGAAGTTTCCCTCTTTTCTTTACTTTCATTGTCGTGCTTTACTTGAGTCCTGCACAATTTTCGCTTAATATTTTATTGATAAAGTGTTTTATTGTCGATAGAAAGCCGATAAACGTAAGAAAATACATGCTTTCAAGAGGCAGAATGCATGGCAACAATTTCAGACTACCAAAGGCCGAGCTAAGAAGGTTTGTTTTAAATCCATTTATCATTGTATTAATAGCAACATTGAACAACTCATGATCAGCCTATGTTCTAATAAGATTTACTATTTTAAGCAATTTTTTTTTGTATATGTGGCTTTACAGTTACTCATGTCATGCAAATGCTGCAATTTGGTAAAAGTTTCTGTTATTTGGTATCAAGTTAATTGCACTTTACAGATATTATATATTTTTAATGCAGGGTACTCGAATTGACAACGCACCATTGAATGGCAATGACTTCCGAAGCAACAATGATGAAGATGAAGATAAAGATGTTGATCGTTACTCCCTTCATTAACTATAGTAATTTTATTTTAATTAGTTATATCTACTGTGTTAATCAGGAAACCTGATTTGTAAGATAACCAAGTTGTGCTTGTAAACTGAATTTAGGTTGTGGGTGTTTGTAAACTGAATTTTAATTTGCTTTCTACTTTTGATTGTGAATTAGTATGGATTTACGGTATAACTAATGTAAATTATGTATTATGAGTTGATTGCGAGGTTTAGAGTTTGTTTTGAGTTTGCGATTGCATAAGATTTTAGCAGGTTAAGAATTTAAATTGGAAGCCGAAAATGGCCGGATACTGAAAATTTAGTTTTTGGTTATTCTGGAAAAACAAACTTACGACGGTTGTTCTTCAAACATTCCGTCGTAATTATTCTGGTAAAATGAACTTATGACGGTTGTTCTTCATATATTTCGTCGTAATGTATCCATTTTCATATTTAATTTTTTTTTTTTGAATTTTCATTTTCCCAGCTTGTAGGCCCCATATCCTAAAATACGACGTTTTTTTTGTCGGAAATTTCTAACTTACGACGCATTCTTCCGTCGTAAGTACATAACTTACGACGTTATTGTTCGTCGTATTTTGGTATTTTACGACAATAAATTCCGTCGTAAGTTGATTTATTATTTTATTGAGTATGTGGGCCCCTACTTCCTAACTTGCGACGCAATTTTATCTTGTGACGAAAAAATGAACTTACTACTCGACCAAAAACGACGAATTTTTTCCGTCGTAAATGGCTCGATTATGACGATTTTAGTTCAAAAAAACCGTCGTAAATGGCCAGATTTCTTGTAGTGTATGTAATTATTTATATTAAATTCTAATAAAATTATATAAAAAAATGAAAATATATAAATACTAACCAAGACCCGTGCATCGTACGGGCCGTAAACTAGTACAAAATAATATGTAAATATTTTATTATTTTTCATAATTTATTTTATAAAATAATAAAATTGTAAATACTATAATATGTCCATAAATTACACAAATTATAGTTCAATATATTAACGGCATTATTATCAAATTATTGTACTAAGATCACGGCCCACCCCACAAGCAGACATTGAACCAGTACATTTAAATTTGTAAAAGCAGGGGAGTCTGTTAAAAAATAGAGGAATCCTCGGCAGTTGGCACGTCCTAACACTGTTACTTATCTAATTTTCTATATTCAATTTTTCCAAAAGAAAAAACTATCAAGTCAATTTTCAATTCAGTAAATCATAAAGTTTCAAATAAAATATAACCTAAGCTATATTACTTTATTATTTTACTTTATAACTTTTAATGTAAAAAAATTATCTATAATATTTAAATTTAGCAAACTACATGAAACATATTTATTAATAAAATGTAATATATATTTATTATGTATTTCTTTCGATAGTCCCCATTTAGAATAACATTTGCCAAGTTAACGTGCACTTAATTCTTTTTGTCAAAAGGAAAAAAAGAGTAGTCAAAAGTGATGGTTGTTAACGTGTTTAGCGAAGGTGGGCAGTAATCGAGCACTTCAGCTACCAATAAGTTGTACAAACACATATCGGTAAGTAAAAATAACTTTTACCCGCCCATATAAATTGGTAGATAATTTATTGGTAAGTAAAAGTCAAATTTCTTGTAGTGATAGAAAATAAAAGACTCCCTATTATTTTCCAGATCATGAATTTCGACTCCATCCTTATGTCTCCATAACGATGCCATTATGTTTTTCATTTCCATGAAATCAATATTCTTCTCCGTTAGAAATGCTCCCACCAAAACAAAAGTTTGCTTATTCGGTTCGACCTCCTCCTCTGCCACCAGGACTCCTCCTTCATTCTCCTCATCCAATGTTAATCTTGCATACATCTCCTCCAGATTTTGATGTAATGATGCCATAACACCTTTCAAAGACTACTAACTACACAATGATACTAATATTTAAAACTTATCACAAGAACAAGACAACAGACTACTTGTCACAAGAACAAGACTTTTTTTATCATCTGGACAACATATTTGACAAAATTTGAGTAGTAACTTAAGTTTGCGGAATTGTTGACAGTGTTATTTATCGAAATGTAATTATAGGTGTATCTGGTTCTAAACAATATTCTTTTACCATTATTAGTTCCTACTATTTTAGTAGGAAATGATAACCAACCAAAACCTACCTAAATTAGCATAACCCCTTAAATTCACATCATCAAATTGCTAACTTTTTTAAAGATAAAAAAATGTCATTTATTAAAAATTTTTTCGGACTATATCTAATAGTAAATGAAAAAAAATGGAAACCTAATATGTAGCTTCCGAAGGTGGACAAGATCACACAATCCACGTTGTATGTCTACAGTTTTAAAGTATGAAATGATGTCATTTTTAAAGAATTATTTTCTACTATATCTAGTAGAAAATTATAATAAATTATAATATATGATCTGTAGGTTTTGAATCTCAACATGACCCCACAATCCAATTCTTCAACCCGCTTATTTTTTAGCTTAACACTACAACAAATCTGGCCATTTACGACGGTTTTTTTGAACTGAAATCGTCGTAATTGAACCATTTATGACGGAAAAAAAATCGTCATTTTTTACTCGAGTAGTAAGTTCATTTTTTCGTCACAAGATAAAATTGCGTCGCAAGTTAAAAAGTAGGGACCCACATTCTCAATAAAATAATGAATCTACTTACGACGGAATATTCCATCGTAAGTTATCAACATACGACGAAAAGTAATGCCGTACGTTCGTTACTTATGACGAAGGAAATGTCCTATGTTTTATTGTGAGACCCACTTTCGATAAAATAAATCATAAATTTACGACGCAACTATACGTCGTAAATTAGTAACTTACGACGGAATATATGATGAAAAATTGTCGTAAGTTTGTATTTCGAGAATAGCCAAATTTTGACTTTTTAATTTCCAGCCATTTTTTAAATTCAATACAATGCTAAACAAAAATCAATCAAAACTAGTGGAAGAACTCATATTATTTAACTATAATTGGAATAATATTCTAATATTATAAGTACAAAATCTTTAAAAATACACCTAACAAAGTCATTTGAATTGTACAATACATGACAAAACTTAAGTAGAAGCTACTAAATCCAACAAAATTTATTAATATCAAGTACTGTACTAAGCCTTGATAAACTTCTCAAATGAATCTTCCAGGTCTTGGCTTCTTATTCCAATTCTGAAATAAAAGACAAATTTAGCTTGCTTTAAAGATGAAATAAAAGTAAAACAAATAGATGACAAAACTAAAGTAGTACTTCTTTGTCTTCTTTTGCCTGAAAATCTGAGGAACTTCATCTCTGAAAATTTTGTCTGCACGTTGACATAGAAGTTGAAGACGAGTAGGAAATTCAATATTAAAATAACATAAAAATTAACCCAAGCTTTAGTGTACCACGGACAGAAATTTTCTAGTCTCCTACCTGCATACACCTGTCTTAAACCTTTTTTATCTGGTAGTCCAGTTCTCCATATTATCTACTCTCTAATATTTCCACCTTGATCATTTTTTAGCCTAGATTTAATTTTTAATATTTTTCACGTAATAAGGATGTAAAAAGCATATACTAGTAGAATTATTACTACACTTTATAGCTAGGAAAGTACTTGGTCAAGGAGTTAAGAGATGTGTAATTGGTAAGTTAAAAATCAGAAATACAAAACAAAATAATTATTTATATACAAGGGAGAGAACAAACTTGATAATTCATTGAGTTAGACGCGTTTAGTGTGATAGATCAACTCTTAAACAAATTTACACTATATACATGTGTTGCTTGTTAAAAGTCTGGTCAAACATAAGAACAAAAGATCCTATATTTCCGTAAGGTAAGAAGAGTCAGTGAGCACCTTCTTAACCCCAAATTGTAGTAATGCTACATCTCCTGAATATCTTCGAACTAACCAGCCATGTATAACTGCAAAATAATTCATTTAGTTGCAGAGCAAGAGTGACTACACACACATATATACAGATAAATTTACAAATAAATGAAAATGAGCCATCATTAAGAACAAAACTAGATATGGTTATTAATTTGGAGTTGTTTAAATTATTAACTCTTAAGCAAGTTCATGTTCATAGGAGAATTGTGAAGGTTAAAGATAAAAAAATTTTGCAAATTTAATAGGAAAAAGCTAATTCTTGGTCGTTTTTATCGCAAAGGGGTCGACCGAACAAAGAGATAACTACAAGGTTTAGGGTTTAATATGCTCAACTAAAATTTTGAAGGTGCCATGAGATTAATGCAACAAACTTGAAAGTTACAAATGGTATGTAAACCAAAAAACTTGGAAGAAGGTATATGTAGCTCTTTCAGTAATTAACTACTCCATTTGACAGCTGTCATATTATACTTTATTTGACAGCCCATATTCTCTGCTAACACATATATACATGGATATCTAGATTTTATATTAGTCTTGTGAAAAAAAGTTACATTAGAAATTTTCTATTCTCCCACCTGCATACACTTGCTTTTCCATATAGAAATCATTACAAAAATTAGGGTCAATTCTTTAAATATCAGGTTTTAATTTTTTAATAAATCAAGCTTCAAAAGATTGAATATCAAAGATTTCATTTAGTGAAAGTGGAAACTGGGGGAGGAGAAGGCAACTAGAAGTAGTTGTAGACTTGTATCTACAGTAGCAAGTCCTTTGATCCATTCAAATTTATTATATAAAAACTTACTGTGAATAAATCGGATACAAAACAAAGAAGAAGACTTACATGTGTTTGTTTAACATTAACATCACCATTATATTATTTACTATCAAGCATAACACAATTAATAACAAGGGATAACTTACCAGTTTTCTCTGCTTTATTACTAAAATCTATCTAAATTTAATACCAATAGTCACTAGTATTGATATCATAGTTAATTGTTTGAGGGTGTTGGCCCTATATACCTTATTTTAGATATGTCAATCCAAATTACTCAAATTCACTTGGCAAAAAAAAAAACTCGAATTCAGTTTATGGCCTTCTCTTCCTACCAGAAACCCTTTATCAAAGGGCATATCTCCAACTTTTTTATTGTTTTTTGTACTAAGAATCTGAATTCAACTCCTTCCATTGACATATCCATACGGTATACGGTTATACACACATATACATATACAACTCTGTAGGTGCATCAATAGGCTACCACTTATCCACATTCAATTATAAGTGAATTATTATGTGTATAACTGCATAAAGTATTTGACTTTTCCGGGACTATGCATCTGAAAATTGTGCGACTTCACGTCCGCATATTATAGATGTGTGGATTGTATTAGTTACAATTTACAAACTTAAAAAACAATAATTTAGAATTAAAAGTTTGAAATGATTTATTTTGCAGATGGGGTGCAATTCTTAGATACTGCATCAATTGCATTTTCAAACAATCACAATTATTCAAAGAATATAAGTTTAGTTAAGGATACTACTAACTCATATAAAACACAAACAGTATGTACTATACAGTGAGGCATTCAATCAATTATTCAAAGGCCTGATGTCACCACATTGGCAGCCGTATTAGGACCACCCATTCCGCTCACCAAGGAAAACATGGCTCCAGAACCCCTTCTTCCCCATTCATAACAAATCTGCAGTTCGAACATCCTAACAGTGTCACCAAAACCAATCTTAGTCAAGTAGAAAAAGACTAGTAGTCGCCCTCCAAAATCTTAATAAGCTCTCTAGCTGTGTTTTCCTTCATTAACATGGGTTAAACATCCTAACCAATATAAAATAGTAATAACCGGGGCAACGACACATACACATACATAGCTATATAAACTCAGAACTGATCCATACCCTACTCAACTTGTTTAACAGGAGCAGGAACGTGAACCGGGACCACAACATACCCCAACTTGTTTTTGGCAGCCCTAACCTCATCATCAGAGTCATCCACACCCAAATCAAAACCTTTAGCAAAACAAATATACCACATTGTTGGAATTAATTTAAACTAAGTTTATATTTATTATGTTTAGTTTATTTAAATAACTAGTTTACTTTGGTTTCATGTATGTATTGACCAAGTCTGGTCGTGAGAGTAGTTTTAGGAGCCTGCATTTGAATAAGTTAGTAGTGCAGAGTTTTAGTAGGAGTCAGTTTCTAGTACCTGGTTTGTAGGGAACGTGGTTAACGTTTGAGTCTCGTTTTGTATTATTTAGTAGAGCATTGCAGTCAATAAAAAGTTAGTTCAGTTTCTGCATATCTGTTTCCTCAGGTTTAACGCAATACACATACAATTATATATATATATATATATATATATATATATATATATCTCAAGTTGCAGGTTGTTCTTCACGTGGTATCAGAGCCAGGCCTCTAGCGGATGACAAAATATATGCCCAGGGGAACAACGATGGAAGCAGGGAATGGGAAAGTAAGAGAGGGTGGAGTTGGTCTGAACTATCCGATGTTGACGCGAGAAAACTACACCGCATGGGCTATTAAGATGAAGGTGTTCATGCAAGCACATAGGGTGTGGCAAGCTATAGAACCCAAAGATTCTAAGGGGAATGTGGACGAGACTGTCGATAAATATCGCTTTAGCAGCAATCCTTCAAGGAATACCTGAGGATTTCCTCTTGTCACTTGCTGAGAAAACCACTGCTAAAGAAGCATGGGAGGCACTTAAAACTATGTGTCTCGGTGCGGAGCGTGTTAAAAGGGCAAAGGTACAAACATTGAAAGCAGATTTCGAGTCCTTGAAGATGAAAAACGAGGAGCTGCTGGACGACTTTTGCTTTAAATTGAATGGGTTAGTTGCAAACATCCGAGCTTTGGGTGAAAGTGTGGAAGAAAGCTACGTTGTGAAAAAATTATTAAGGGCAGTACCAACAAAATTTCTACAGATAGCTTCCACAATTGAACAGTTTGGTGATCTCGAGAAAATGTCGGTAGAGGAGGCAGTCGGGTCTTTAAAGGCCCATGAAGAACGACTCAAGGGTCAGGAAGAACCTGTGGGTGGACAATTATTACTCACAGAGGATGAGTGGGTTAAGAGAGAATAACAAGAGAGTGGTCAATTGTTGTTAACCAGAGATGAGTGGCTCAAAAGGTCTAACTCAAAGGGACGTCAAAATGGAGGTGACTATCGTGGAAAGGAAGGTGTTCGTATGGGGCGAGATAGGAGCAAAATTAGATGTTTCAACTGTCTTGCCTATGGTCACTATGCGGCCGAGTGTCGAAAGTCCAAACGAGAGAAGGACCAACATGCGGAGGTCAACATGTTACAGACCACTGATGATGAACCAGCGCTGTTAATGGCAGAATGCGGGCAACAAAAATTGTTTCTGAACGAAAGGAATTTTATCTCAGGTTTGATTGTAGACGGTGAAAATGGCAAAAGAGTGTCAAACATTTGGTACCTGGATAACGGCGCAAGTAATCACATGACCGGGCAAAGATTCAAATTTAGTGAGTTGGATGAGAAAGTGACAGGGGAGGTTCGTTTCGGAGACGGGTCTACGGTTGACATAAAGGGTAAAGGGACAGTGGCATTTAAATGCAAGAACGGAGAAGAAAAGATTTTTCGTGAGGTATATTACATCCCGAATCTCCTTAATAATATTATAAGTCTTGGACAACTTGCTGAGGATGGAAATAAAGTAGTGCTTAATGGGGATTGGCTCTGGATATATGATGAACGGGGAAGACTTCTTATGAGGGTCAAGAGATCAGGAAATAGATTGTATAAAATTGAACTTGAAAATCATGAATCTACTTATTTGTTAACCAAGGAAGAGGAGACTTCTTGGCTGTGGCACAAGCGTCTGGGGCATGTTAATTTTCAGGCTTTGAGCTTCATGTCTAAGAATGAGATGGTGGAGGGTCTACCGATTATAACTTGTCCAAAAAAACATTGTTCGGGTTGTTTGATGGCTAAACAGGCCAGGAAACTATTCCCCGCACAGTCACAATACAGAGCAAACAAAATTCTCGAGCTGATCCATGGCGATCTTTGTGGTCCAATGACACCCGGAACACCAAGTGGAAACAGGTACTTTCTTCTCCTCGTTGATGATTATACTAGATATATGTGGGTTTATATGCTCAGGGAAAAGGGTGAAGCTTTTGACGCTTTCAAAAGATTTCGAGCTCTGGTAGAGAATGGGTCAGACAAGATAAAGGCATTGCGCACAGACCGCGGTGGCGAATTTTGTTCTCGGAGTTTCAACTCGTACTGTGAAGAAAACGGTATCCACAGACAATATACTACCCCGTATACGCCTCAACAGAATGGCGTAGTCGAAAGGCGCAACCGTACGGTGGTAGCAATGACACGAAGTTTTCTGAAATCTATGGATTTACCGGCTTTCTTATGGGGAGAGGCAGTCAGGCACTCCGTATACATTCTGAATCGATTATCCACACGAGCACTCTCTACACAGACTCCTCATGAGGTGTTGACAGGTGAGAAGCCAAACTTTGGGCACATAAAAATCTTTGGGTGTATTGCATATATGAAAGTTCCTTCTATCCATACAAGAAAGTTGGATGATCGAAGTCGGACTGTAATTAATCTTGGTAGAGAGGCTGACACAAAAGGATATAGATTATATGATTCTTTGACCAAGCAAATTTTAATAAGCCGAGATGTCGTATTCGATGAGAAGGCGAGATGGTCATGGAACCAGGTAGAAAATTATACAACAGCTCATCATGGGAATTATACTCTATTTGACAAAGCACTTGGCGAGACGGGCGGTACACTGGAGGTACACTGGAGGTGGGAGTATAAATTCAATAGAGGCAACAAGTTCAGATCACAACACTAGTTCTGATCAAAACACTCCGTAGTCTATAACATCCTCGATGGGTAGTGAAAATCAGAGTTCAGAAAGCAGCCAACCACGAAAACTACGATTATTGAGTGAACTGTACGATGAAACAGAGGAAGTGGAGCTGTCAGATGAATTATTACTGATGGGTGTGGATGAACCTATGAACTACAGCCAAGCAACAAAGAAAAGGGAATGAAGAGAAGCAATGGAAAGAGAGATTGAAGCTATTGAAAGAAATCAGACCTGGACCCTCACTAAGCTGCCTGATGGACAAAAGACGATTGACCTAAAATGGATATTCAAGGCTAAGCGACACACTGGTGGGAACATAGTGAAGTATAAAGCTCGAGTCGTCGCAAAAGGTTATGTGCAAGAGCGGGGCGTTGACTTTGATAAGATTTTTGCCCCGGTGACACGACTTGAAACGGTCAGGCTCCTTCTCGCACTGGCTGCTAAAAATGGATGGGAAATCCACCATTTAGACGTAAAGTCAGCTTTTCTGAACGGTGAACTAAGTGAAGCAGTGTATGTCTCACAGCCAGAAGGATTTATAAAGAAAGGTCGGGAGCACTTAGTTTATAAATTGAGCAAAGCCTTGTATGGTCTTCGACAGGCCCCAAGGGCTTGGTGTTCAAAACTGAATAAGTGCCTTGAAGGGATGGGTTTGACTAGATGCCCTTACGAGCATGCCGTGTATACGAGGCGGGAAGGAAATGAAAGCCTGGTCGTTGCTGTTTACGTTGATGATCTTCTAATAATAGGAACGAGCACAGCAGGCATAAAGAAATTCAAGCAACAAATGGAGCAACATTTCGAGATGAGTGATCTTGGTTTGTTGTCTTACTATCTGGGAATTCAGGTGACACAGGGGGAAGGCTTCGTGGAGCTCAAACAATCTGCATATGCGAATAAGATTCTTGAGAAGGCTGGTATGGCAGGATGTAACCCAACAAAGTATCCGATGGACCCAAAATTGGTGCTTACAAAAGATCCTCATGGAAAGGCTGTTGACTCAATAGAGTATAAGAGTTTGGTGGGCGGCCTTCGATACTTAGTTCATACCAGGCCAGATATAGCTTTTCCGGTTGGTATAGTGAGTCGTTATATGGAACGACCCACGGTTCTGCATCTCAA
The DNA here is from genome assembly GCF_009905375.1 of Apium graveolens. NCBI lineage: Eukaryota > Viridiplantae > Streptophyta > Magnoliopsida > Apiales > Apiaceae > Apium > Apium graveolens. Next base: position 15,392 of record NW_027418569.1, read on the forward strand.
CGTTGTTAAATGAGTATTACGTTATATAAAGGGTACAACTAATTATGGCTTGATGTACAGCAAGGACAGCGGCAACAATGAACTCACAGGGTACTCGGACAGTGATTTGGCAGGACACATTGACGACAGAAGAAGCACAGGGGGGGTTGTTTTCTATCTAAATGAAAGTGTCATTACATGGGTCTCTCAGAAGCAGAAATGCGTGGCTCTATCCTCCTGTGAAGCGGAGTTCATGGCAGCCATGGTGGCTGCCTGTCAGGGTATATGGCTGAAGAACTTGTTGGCAGCAGTTGCAGGTAAAGACCCAGGTCCAGTGCTATTGTATGTCGATAATAAATCAGCTATAAACCTAGCCAAAAATCCAGTGTTTCACGGTCGATGGAAACACATTGACATACGTTATCATTTCATCAGAGATTGTGTGGAACGCGGAGACATTAAACTGGAGTATGTGAAAATGCAGGAACAACGAGCTGATACGCTCACTAAAGCATTGCCTATCGTTAAGTTTGAGAAGATGCGGAGTCTCCTGGGTGTCAAAAATTAGTCTGAAATAAACTAGTTTAGATTAAGGGGGAGTTTGTTGGAATTAATCTAAACTAAGTTTATATTTATTATGTTTAGTTTATTTAAATAACTAGTTTACTTTGGTTTCATGTATGTATTGAACAAGTCTGGTCGTGAGAGTAGTTTTAGGAGCCTGCATTTGAATAAGTTAGTAGTGCAGAGTTTTAGTAGGAGTCAGTTTCTAGTACCTGGTTTGTAGGGAATGTGGTTAACGTTTGAGTCTCGTTTTGTATTATTTAGTAGAGCATTGCAGTCAATAAAAAGTTAGTTCAGTTTCTGCATATCTGTTTCCTCAGGTTTAACGCAATACACATACAGTTATATATATATATATATCTCAAGTTGCAGGTTGTTCTTCATCAAAGTAAATAAAAAATATTTAAAATAAATAGGTAGGAAACATGATTAGAGGAGACTTAAGAGGAATCGGATAATAAGCCGGAAGAGAGATAGAGGGGTTTCGTAGATTCAGATAGAAGATGTGAAACATGTGAAATAGAAGATGCTAAAGTTGTATTGGTTTGGGGTCTTTGTGTCGGTTACGGGGTCAAAAAGATGAGGGAGGTAGCAAATAATCAGCCATGAACAGTTGAAACAAAGATGAAAGGCTATAGATCCGTTTGTATATTGGCCATTTCTACGGTTTAGAGACTGATTAATTGTTTTTGACAGAGGGAATGAGGGAGAGGTTAAAAGAAAAATGAGGAAGAGGCGACCAATTAGGTTTCTGTTTTACTGAAGAGGGAAGTGATATTGAAAGGGGGAATAAATGGAGGGAAATGAATTGGAGGAAGGAAGTGAAGGATTAGAAATTTGCAATTGGTCCAGTTTACATAAATTCAATAAATTTTGTAATTAAATATTATTATAATAATATTTAAAATAAATATCATTATCAAGTCACGTAAGGTAAATCTGAAAAATATTTGATACTTTGATGTGATTAATAATTAATTTATTTTAATATCTAATACAATTATATCGTAAAAAATATTTTAAAAATATTTTTCAACGATTCAACCGTATAGATTTCAATAGATATATATATATATATTAGTGATATAACCAAAATTTCATATCAAAATATTTTTATTTGATTTTCCATTTTAACAGTCAAGCATCAGTTTGACTAGTACAACTAACTAGTGTTTAATCTTGAATTGATGTTTCCATTATTTTAAAAATATTTTTGAATGATCTAACAATATGGATGTCAATAGATATTTATATTATTCATATAACCAAAATTTTATGTCAAATTAATTTTATGTGGTTTGTCATTTTAACAGTCAAGTATCAGTTTGAATAGTACAGCTAACTAGTGTTTAATCTTGAATTGATGTTTCAATTATTTTAAAAATATTTTTTAACGATCCAACTGTATGGATGTCAATAGATATATATTAGTGATATAACCAAAATTTCATATCAAAATAATTTTATGTAGTTTGTTATTTTAACAGTCAACCATGAGTTTGACTAGTACATCTAACTAGTGTTTAATCCTGAATTGAGGTTTCGATTATTTTAAAAATATTTTTGAACGATCCATCTGTATGGATGTCAATATATATATATATATATATATTATTGATATAACCAAAATTTCATATCAAAAAAAGTTTATTTGGTTTGACATTTTAACAGTCAAGCATCAGTTTAACTAGTACAACTAACTAGTGCTGATCCTAAATTAGTGTTACGATTATTTTTAAAATATTTTTCAACGATCCAACCATATGAATATCAATATATATATATATATATATTAGTGATATAACCAATATTTCATATCAAAATAATTTTATGTAGTTTGCCATTTTAACAGTGAACCATCAGTTTGACTAGTACAACTACTTAGTGTTTAATCCTGAATTGATGTTTAGATTATTTTAAAAACATTTTTGAATGATCCAAGTGTGTGGATGTCAATAGATATATGTATTAGTGATATAACCAAAATTTCATGTCCAAATAATTTTATCTAGTTTGCCATTTTAACAGTCAAGCATCAGTTTGACTAGTACAACTAACTAGTGTTTATCCTAAATTGATGTTTCGATTATTTTAAAAATATTTTTGAACGATCCAACCATATAGATATCAATAGATATATGTATTAGTGATATAACAAAAATTTCATGTCAAAATAATTTTATCCGGTTTGCCATTTTAACAGTCAAGTATCAGTTTGAATAGTACAGCTAACCAGTGTTTAATCTTGAATTGATGTTTCGATTATTTTAAAAATATTTTTTAATGATCCAACTATATGGATGTCAATAGATATATATTAATGATATAACCAAAACTTCATATCAAAATAATTTTATGTAGTTTGTTATTTTAACAGTCAACCATGAGTTTGACTTGTACATCTAACTAGTGTTTAATCCTGAATTGATGTTTCGATTATTTTAAAAATATTTTTTGAACGATCCATCTGTATGGATGTCAATAGATATATATATTAGTGATATAACCAAAATTTCATATCAAAATTTTTTTATTTGGTTTGACATTTTAACAGTCAAGCATCAGTTTGACTAGTACAGCTAACTAGTGTTGATCCTAAATTAGTGTTACGATTATTTTTAAAAAAATTTTTAACGATCTAACCGTATGAATATCAATATATATATATATATATTAGTGATATAACCAAAATTTCATATCAAAATAATTTTATGTAGTTTGCCATTTTAACAGTGAACCATCAGTTTGACTAGTACAACTACCTAGTGTTTAATCCTGAATTGAAGTTTAGATTATTTTAAAAATATTTTTGAACGATCCAACTGTATGGATGTCAATAGATATATGTATTAGTGATATTACCAAAATTTCATGTCCAAATAATTTTATCTGGTTTGCCATTTTAACAGTCAAGCATCAGTTTGACTAGTACACCTAACTAGTGTTTAATCTTGAATTGATGTTTCGATTATTTTAAAAATATTTTTTAACGATCCAACCGTATGGATGTCAATAGATATATATATTAGTGATATAACCAAAATTTCATATCAAAATAATTATATGTAGTTTTCCATTTTAACAGTCAATCATCAGTTTGACTAGTACAACTAACTAGTGTTTAATCCTGAATTGATGTTTCGATTATTTTAAAAATATTTTTGAACGATCCATCCTTATGGATGTCAATATATATATATATATATATATATATATATGTGATATAACCAAAATTTCGTATCAAAATAATTTTATCTGGTTTGACATTTTAACAGTCAAGCATCAGTTTTACTAGTACAACTAACTAGTGTTGATCCTGAATTGGTGTTACGATTATTTTCAAAATATTTTTCAACGATCCAACTGTATGGATGTCAATAAATATATATATATATATATGTATATATATATATATATTATTGATATAAACAAAATTTCATATCAAAATAATTTTATTTGGTTTGACATTTTAACAGTCAAGTATCAGTTTGACTAGTACAGCTAAATAGTGTTGAATCGTGAATTAGTGTTACGATTATTTTGAAACTATTTTTTAATAATCCAACTGTATGGATGAATATATATATATATTAGTGATATAATAAATGTTTCGTATTAAACTATTTTATCAAAATATTTAATTTTTTCTGAAATTCTTGAAATATCAACCAAACAAATAAATGTTGACATTAATATGGTCGAATCATGAAATAATATTTTTTAAAAATTGAAATTATCAAAAATCGTGCCCTAGTTTACGACGGAATCCTTCATAAATTATTATCTACAAAAAATTTGAGAAAAGTCAAATTTACCGCAAAAAATTTTGGGGAAAAAGTTAAATTTCCCTCTTTTATAACTTACAACAAATTTTAATTTCCGTCGTAAATTGGACGTTCCAATATTTTCCGTCACAAATATTTCGTCGTAAATTTAGATGAAATATTTTTTATTTAATTTCACATTTAAATTTTAATAAAAATATTTAACTTACGACGAAATGTTCAAATCGTCGCAACTTCAAATAATTTTTATTTTTCCGCCAATTTTTTGGGAAAAAATTAAATTTTCCTCTTTGATAACTTACGCCGAAATTTAATTTTCGTCGTAAATTTGACGATCCGATTTTTTTCGTCACAAATATTTCGTTGTAAATTTAGATAAAATATTTTATTATTCTATTCCAATTTAAAATTTTAATAAAAATAATTAACTTATGACGAAAAGTTTAAATCGTCACAACTTCAAATAATTTTTATTTTTTTTTAATCACATCGTGCATAATTTTATTAATAAAATAATAAATTTACGAGGGTTTTGGATTTCGTCGTAAATAATTACGACGGTTTACTTTTTACCGTCGTAAGTTGGGCGCACATTTTTTTCCGTCGTAAGTTGGCGGTCGTAATTGGCCTATTTTGTTGTAGTGTAAGGGTTATTTCGAAGTAAATGATATTAAAATAAAACCTTCCAATTTCAATAGATTTTGAATTTTCTATCAGAAGAATCTTTCATAATATTTCACACATTTAATCTTCACTGTTACCTCTCGCTAAAGAGGATAAATGACAGAACATTACTTCTCTTTATTTCATGTTGGAATTGTTTTTTCTCGCCATACTTTTACCAATTGGACTAGTTCTAGAAGTAGTAACTAATGAGTAATGTTCCTACACGTCACAAATTTAACCATAAGAATCATCAGTTTGAATGTCCAATCCTTTATTCAGGAAGGGTGAGGGCTATTAAGTTCAATTTAATTCTTAAAATTCTCAATACAAGATAAAATGTTAGGAAATAATTATCTTGGTAATCAGTAATACTTCTTATAAACTACAAAATTATGATATGCATAGCAAATGCAAAAATACTTCTAACAAACTACAAAATTATGAGATGCATCCAAAAGCAGCTAAGAAGAAATGCAGTGCTGAAATGATATGTTCAATCATTTTGGCAAACTTCAATTTATAAAAAAAATTACAAAAATACATTCAGTAAATTGCACCCATATTTGCAACAACAAAAAATGCAATTCTAAATATAAACTAAAATAGTTATACAATTTAAACTAAATTTTAACCTATTATGCAACATCCCAGTTTTGCAAGTATTTTCAGAGTAAAATAATATTTTAGCAAATCTTCTGAGTAGTTGGTAAAATAACAAATAATTTTACAAAAAGATGTATTTTTGGAAAATTCCCTTACTTAGCTTATCTACACTTAATAGCTAATGAGCTAGTCCTTATCTTTATTTCAATATAAAAATACCAGTTTATTTAACTATTTCGGTCGTGGACAAATAGCTGCAATTCATTTTCTAGCCGCTAAATTCACTTTCTACTAGCTCACGACATATTCTGTTAGCAACAAAAATATTTTTATCTCATACAATAGTAAAAATTATAAAGAAAAATCATTTTTACTGCCGGGAAAATCCTTAAAACATATATACCAAATATGTTCAGGTAAGTTGTAAATGTTTATATTTATTTTGTGACGTAAAATGTATTATGTTTCAAAAAGGGAAAAATATTTCAAAAGTTTCTCGATTATATGTTTGTATTGTCTAGGTACCTGATCTATTTTTTAATATATTGTTATACCTAAACATTTCAACAATCTTATTTACATCCTTCCCTTTAAATTTAACTAACGTTTGTTAGTCAATTAAGGTTCTTCTACTTCTTTAATATGGGATTTTTTGATTCGTTGATGAATTTTAGGGTGTCAAAAGTTTTGGGAGGTCAATCACTACAAGAAATTTGCTTTGACACAACAGTTTTGCGCCGTTGTCCGTTGAATACCCAGCACTCATCTGATATGAAGTAAGGCAACAGTTTTTCAACCTTTGTTAGAACAAGATAGCACAACTGTTATGCAAGACTTGTTACAGTTCAAGACGAACAACGGAATTAAAAACAAGAACTGTTGTTGAAAACAGAGTAAAACAATAGTTTTAGTTCTACACAACGGTAAATTTGTGTCAACTAAGAGTATTTAATTTACAGTTCAAGACAAACAACGGAATTGGAAATAAGAACCGTTGTTGGAACAGAGTAGAACAACTGTTTTAGTTCTTCACAACGGTAAATTTGTGTCAACTAATAGTATCTAATTTTATTCTTAAAATTTTATGTCTATTGAGACAATGGTAATTTCAATTACACTATTGTCTCAAAATATAACAATAACAGTTTTCAAGAAAAGCCCTTATTCTAGTTTCTTTGTGACAATGGCTTTTGTTCAGCACCGTTGTGTGGATGGTATTAAAACAACAGTTTTGTTCAAATTAATCGTTGTGTACATGCTTTTAAACAATTGTTTTGAATATGGAGTAGGTGTTCATTGTTATCTAAAAACTATTCAGACAATTCTCTGTATAGTAGTCACATTATTCTTTATATTTTGAGACAACACTGTCTAATTTTTACCACTTACTTGAATATTACTAACACAATGGCTTATAATTTTTACCTATTAGATTATCTAGCATAAGTCAACTGTGTTGATAATGCATTACTTAAGGTGGCTGTTGTTTGAATATGTACGGTACAATGGTTATTTTTTCTTTGAATCACCATTATCTATTGAAGTGTAAAATTTTTACATACCAAATTCACAGTTCATGCACACCACTGCCTGCGGAAACATAAAACTAAAATTTTACCAATCACAAATCCATATAAAACTAAATCCATATCATTCAATCCATCAATCCGTAACTTATCAATCTAGGAACACAATCCAAGCCAACTAAATAGAACTACATCCATATTCAACATTCACAATACTTAAAAACAAATTCAACAAAAACCAAATCCTACAATATAATCAGCGCATAAGAATTTCTACCAAACATCCAAAGTTTACTTAACGTCTCACATCACCAACTACATATTTGAAAACATGAACTTGACCAAATATTTCTAAAGAAAATGATCAGAATCTAGAACCTTAACTTACATAGTTTTTCATAAAATATTTTGCAAATTCAACGCGAATCTCATTTATGTCATCATCAGCATACACATGCATCCCCTTCATCCCCTTCAACCATGTCCTTAGAATGACAACTTGCTTGCTGGGAAGCAAGTTTCAGACTATCTTGATGTCTAGCCTTTGTCAATGAAATCTCTGCTCTGATCTTTTCAATTTCAGCCATCCAAAATGCATCCCTCTCTTTAATTATTTTTGGAGTCACCGCAGCCGTGAACTTTCTAACTCCCTCGCGTATTTTTTCATCCATTGTGCTCGCTTTCTTTTGCCTTGGAAGATGAAAATAAACTGATTTTTTCACATGGGATCCTGGACCACGTACCCTTCCTCCGTGCTCAGGCATGCCAAGCGCCATCGTTAAAACATCATTAACACCTTCCACTGTAAGTTTTCCTTCTTTAACCTCCTCCTTCAACTTTTTCTACAAAATTAAGATTTTCATTTTTTTAATCTTAGCTATTCTTATATAAAATATCTAATATGTCTAGGCATGTAAAAATGTAGTACTTACAATTGAGCAAAGTTTGTTAATAGTTTAGCAAAAAAAAGGTTCAAAGTGTTGGTACAAACTTAACTAGCATACAGTATGAATCAATGTATGTATGTAACTAGAGAGTAAAACATAGTCTGGCCAAGTTGCCTTACTCATATTATTGCTGATTGGAATACTACTAGCACTAATAGAAATGAAATATTCTATAAAATAGGAACCGATCAACTGAACTCCCACAAGAAATCAAACACTAAGTTATTCTCTAATGCTCCTACTAAATTATTGTATATGTAATGACCACGTCTAAATCGTGATTACAAACTAACACATCAACGGGCAGATAAAATTATGTAAACAAAATAAAGAAATAAATATCTTGATTTTAGATTAAAAAGCCAACATCAAGCACCAGCAAATAAATATATTACAACAACTGCATCATTTAAAAAATCAATAATTTACAATTTCCTTGGCTTTTTCCGCAACTACATCATTTAAAAAATTTACATCTTTGTCCTTCCTTGCCTCAATCCAGGTATCTGATCGATCTACCTCCTCTATATCTGGATGAGATTCTAACTGTATTGACTTATAGATAATCACCTTAGTAATAACATAAACATATTTAGAAAGTTAGCAAGAAAACAAAAATGAATATGTTGTTTCAATAGCACTAACCCATTCATTCTCAAGGTTTGCATAACCTTTTCGAGCCATGCGATGTGGATATAAACTCATTGACCTTCTTTGAACTTGTTCATCATGAATTTTCTTCATAAAAAGCATCAATGAGGTTAAATAAGATCACGACTAAGTAAATATTGTATATAAATTTAGAAATCCCAAATAATAAAACCCTAAAAATGGTTATATAAACCCCAAATCAATCACTCAAATTCCCCAAATATAAACCCCAAATCCCAAATACAAACACCAAATCCCCAAATATGGATATGGGTTTTAGGGTTTCATAATCCCCAAATATAGATGACATATAGTTGTGGGTTGTGTTAAATACCTCTGTTGAGTTGTTGAGTCGAACGGGAGATGAAAATCGTCGCTGTTGAGTTGAAATCGCCGGTGTTGGTATTGAGGTGTTTAGAGACAAAGTAATGGAGTAAAGAAAGTAACGGGTTAAAGTAAATGGGTAAGAATGGAATTGGGGGGAGATGAAAATGAAATTAGGGGGAGATGAAAATGAAAGAAGAGGGAACTCAAAAAAAAATTCATTTCAAATCAATGGTTTATAATTCAGTTCTACTTTAATCTGAAGATCAGTATTTTTTCCTATTAATTTTTTTCAAATTTAAAGAATAAATTGTAAAAACTGTGTTCAAATCTTGTATTTTCAAAATATAGTTTAAACAGACTTACAACAGTTAATTCCGAGAAACCGTTGCCTAAATTAACGTAGGACAAGCATTTATACAGAAAACCGTTATGTAAGAAAGTGTTAGTTAAGATATCATTTGACAACGGTATGTCAAAGATACCGTTGTCTGAAGTAATTTCACACAACAATTTTTGCCCGGAACCCGTTGTCCTATATGTTCAAAAAATTAATTTTGAACAAATTCGACATTCTAGTGTAAATAAATTTTATTAACACTCCATGTTTCCTATAAAATTCGAATATTTCATATATGACTTTGATTTGATCATTCGGATGTGAAAAAATATTTAAAAATTATCGAACATTCCGTGCATGACTTTATAAGTAAAATTTAGTAAAATGCGTACTCCTTGAAACGAGAATATTACCCGAACGTCCGAATATTTTTTTTAAATGAGCTGTTAGACGATCCAACCGTACGGATGTCAAGATATGTTGATTTTGGGCTTGTGAAAAAATATTTAAAAATTCCCGAACATTCCGTGCATGACTTTATATGGAAAATCTAGTAAAAGGCGTACTCCCGGAAACGAGAATGTTACACGAACGTCCGAATAATTTTTTTAAATGAGCCGTCCGACAATCCAACCATACGGATGTCAAGATATGTTGATTTTGGGCTTGTGAAAAAATATTTAAAAATTCCCGAACATTCCGTACATGACTTTATAAGGAAAATCTAGTAAAAGGCGCACTCCCTTAAACGAGAATGTTACCCGAACGTCCGAATAATTCTTTAAAATGAGATTTCCGATGATCCAACCGTATGGATGTCAAGATAAGTTGATTTTGGGCTTGTGAAAAAATATTTAAAACTTCCCGAACATTCTGTGCATGACTTTATAAGGAAAATCCAGTAAAAGGCGTACTCCATAAAACGATAATGTTACCCGAACGTCTGAATAATTTTTTTAAAATAAGTTGTTCGATGATCCAACCATACGGATTTCAAGATATGTTGATTTTAGGCTTGTGAAAAAATATTTAAAAATTCCCGAACATTTCGTGCATGACTTTATAAGGAAAATCTGGTAAAAGGGGTACTCCCTGAAACGAGAATGTTACCCGAACGTCCGAATAATTTTTTAAAATGAGCTGTCCGATGATCCAACCGTACGGATGTCAAGATTTGTTGATTTTGGGCTTGTGAAAAAATATTTAAAATTCCCGAACATTCCGTGCCGGACTTTATAAGGAAAATCTAGTAAAAGGCGTACTCCCTGAAATTTGAATGTTACCCGAAGGTCCGAATTTTTTTTAAATGAGATGTCCAACGATCCAACCATACAAAAATTAAGATAAGTTTATTTTGGGCTTGTGAAAAAATATTTAAAAATTCCTGAACATTCCGTGCATGACTTTATAAGGAAAATCTAGTAAAAGGCGTACTCCTTGAAATGAGAATGTTACCCGAACATTCGAATAATTTTTTTTAAATGAACTTTCCGATGATCCAACCGTATGGATGTCAAGATAAGTTGATTTTGGGCTTGTGAAAAAATATTTAAAACTTACCGAACAGTCCGTGCATGACTTTATAAGGAAAATCCACTGAAAGACGTAGTCCCTTAATCGAGAATGTTACCCGAACGTCCGAATAATTTTTTTAAATGAGTTGTTCGATGATCCCGCCATACGGATGTCAAGATTTGTTGATTTTGGGCTTGTGAAAAAATATTTAAAAATTCCTGAACATTCTGTGCATGACTTTATAAGGAAAATCTAGTAAAAGGCGTACTCCCTGAAATGACAATGTTACCCGAACGTTCGAATTTTTTTTTTAAATGAGTTGTCCGACGATCCAACCATACGGATGTCAAGATAAGTTGATTTTGGGCTTGTGAAAAAATATTTAAAAATTCTCCGAACATTCCGTACATGACTTTATAAGGAAAATCTAGTAAAAGGCGCACTCCCTTAAACGAGAATGTTACCCGAACGTCCGAATAATTTTTTAAAATGAGATTTCCGACGATCCAACCGTATGGATGTCAAGATAAGTTTATTTTGGGCTTGTGAAAAAATATTTAAAACTTCCCGAACATTCCGTGCATGACTTTATAAGGAAAATCCAGTAAAAGGCGTACTCCCTAAAATGATAATGTTACCCGAACGTCTGAATAATTTTTTTAGAATAAGCTGTTCGATGATCCAACCATACGGATTTGAAGATATGTTGATTTTAGGCTTATGAAAAAATATTTAAAAATTCCCGAACATTCCGTGCATGACTTTATAAGGAAAATCTAGTAAAAGGCGTACTCCCTGAAATGACAATGTTACCCGAACGTTCGAATTTTTTTTTTAAATGAGTTGTCCGACGATCCAACCATACGGATGTCAAGATAAGTTGATTTTGGGCTTGTGAAAAAATATTTAAAAATTCCCGAACATTCCGTACATGACTTTATAAGGAAAATCTAGTAAAAGGCGCACTCCCTTAAACGAGAATGTTACCCGAACGTCCGAATAATTTTTTAAAATGAGATTTCCGACGATCCAACCGTATGGATGTCAAGATAAGTTTATTTTGGGCTTGTGAAAAAATATTTAAAACTTCCCGAACATTCCGTGCATGACTTTATAAGGAAAATCCAGTAAAAGGCGTACTCCCTAAAATGATAATGTTACCCGAACGTCTGAATAATTTTTTTAGAATAAGCTGTTCGATGATCCAACCATACGGATTTGAAGATATGTTGATTTTAGGCTTATGAAAAAATATTTAAAAATTCCCGAACATTCCGTGCATGACTTTATAAGGAAAATCTGGTAAAAGGGGTACTCCCTGAAACGAGAATGTTACCCGAACGTCCGAATATTTTTTTAAAATGAGCTGTCCGATGATCCAACCGTACGGATGTCAAGATTTGTTGATTTTGGACTTGTAAAAAAATATTTAAAAATTCCCGAATATTCCGTGCAGGACTTTATAAGGAAAATCTTGTAAAAGGCGTACTCCCTGAAATTAGAATGTTACCCGAAGGTCCGAATTTTTTTTAAATGAGATGTCCAACGATCCAACCATACAAAAATTAAGATAAGTTTATTTTGGGCTTGTGAAAAAATATTTAAAAATTCCTGAACATTCCGTGCATGACTTTATAAGGAAAATCTAGTAAAAGGCGTACTCCCTGAAATGAGAATGTTACCCGAACATTCGAATAGTTGATTTTGGGCTTGTGAAAAAATATTTAAAACTTACCGAACATTCCGTGCATGACTTTATAAGGAAAATCCACTGAAAGGCGTTCTCCCTAAATTTAGAATGTTACCCGAACGTCCGAATAATTTTTTAAAATGAGCTGTCCGATGATTCAACCGTACGGATGTCAAAATTTGTTGATTTTGGGCTTGTGAAAAAATATTAAAAATTCCTGAACATTCCGTGCATGACTTTATAAGGAAAATCTAGTAAAGGCGTACTCCCTGAAACGAGAATATTACCCGAACGTCTGAATAATTTTTTTAAATGAGCTGTCCGTTGATCCAACCGTACGAATGTCAAGATATGTTGATTTGAGCTTCTGAAAAAATATTTAAAAATTCCCGGGACATTTCGTGCATGATTTTATAAAGAAAATATAGTAATGTTACCCGAACGTCCAAATAATTTTTTTAAATGAGCTGTGCGATGATCAAAATGTACGGATATCAAGTTATGTTAGTTTTGGGCATTTGAAAAAATATTTAAAAATTCCCGAACATTCCGTGCATGACTTTATAAGGAAAATCTAGTAAAAGGCATACACCCTGAAACGAGAATGTTACCCGAACGTCCGAATAGTTTTTTTAAATGAGCTATTCGACGATCCAAACATACGGATGTCAAGATAAGTTGATTTTGGGCTTCTGAAAAAATATTTAAAAAATTCCCGAACATTCCGTGCATGACTTTATAAGGAAAATCTAGTAAAAGGCGTACTCCCTGAAACGAGAATATTACACCCGAACGTCTGAATAATTTTTTTAATGAGCTGTCCGATGATCTACCGTACGAATGTCAAGATATGTTGATTTTGAGCTTGTGAAAAAATATTTAAAATTCCCCGGACATTTCGTGCATGACTTTATAAGGAAATCCCACTGAAAGACGTACTCCCTAAATTGAGATGTTAGCCGAACGTCCGAATAATTTTTTTAAATGAGTTGTTCGATGATCCAACCATACGGATGTCAGATATGTTGATTTTGGGCTTGTGAAAAAATATTTAAAAGTTCCCGAACATTCCGTGCATGACTTTATAAGGAAATCTAGTAAAAGGCGTACTCCCTGAAACGAGAATATTACCCGAACGTCTGAATAATTTTTTTAAATGAGCTGTCCAATGATCCCAACCGTACGAATGTCAAGATATGTTGATTTTGAGCTTGTGAAAAAATATTTAAAATTCCCGGACATTTCGTGCATGATTTTATAAGGAAAATCTAGTAAAAGGCGTACTCATGAAAACGATAATATTACCCCGAACGTCCAAATAATTTTTTCAAATGAGCTGTGCGATGATCAAACCGTACGGATATCAAGTTATGTTAGTTTTGGGCATTTGAAAAAATATTTAAAAATTCCCGAACATTCCGTGCATGACTTTATAAGGAAAATCTAGTAAAAGGCTACACCCCTGAAACGAGAATGTTACCCGAACGTCCGAATAATTTTTTTAAAAGAGCTATTCGATGATCCAACCATACGGATGTCAAGATAGTTGATTTGGGCTTGTGAAAAATATTTAAAATTCCCCGAACATTCCGTGCATGACTTTATAAGGAAAATCTAGTAAAAGGCGTACTCCTAGAAACGAGAATGTTACCCGAACGTCCCGAATAATTTTTTTAAATGAGATGTTCGAAAATCTAACCGTACGGATGTCAAGATATGTTGATTTTGGCTCTGTGAAAAAATATTTTAAAAATTCCCAACATTCCGTGCATGACTTCTAAGGAAAATCTAGTAAAAGACGTACTCCCTGAAACGAGACTATTACCCGAACGTCTGAATAATTTTTTTTAAATGAGCTGTCCGATGATCCAACCGTATGAATGTCAAGATATGTTGATTTTGAGCTTGTGAAAAAATATTTTAAAAATTCCCGGACATTTCGTGCATGATTTTATAATGAAAATCTAGTAAAGGCGTACTCCCTGAAACGATAATGTTACCCGAACGTCCCAAATAATTTTTTTAAATGAGCTGCGCGATGATCCAACCATACGGATATCAAGCTTATGTTAGTTTGGGCATTTGAAAAATATTTATAAAAATTACTCCGAACATTCGTGCATGACTTTATAAGGAAAATCTAGTAAAAGGCATACTCCCTGAAACGGAATGTTACTCGAACGTCTCGAATAATTTTTTTAAATGAGCTATTTGACGATTCAACCATACGGATGTCAAGATAAGTTGATTTTGGGCTTGTGAAAAAATATTTAAAAATTCCCGAACATTCCGTGCATGACTTTATAAGGAAAATCTAGTAAAAGGCGTACTCCTAGAAACAAGAATGTTACCCGAACGTCCGAATAATTTTTTTAAATGAGCTGTTCGACAATCTAACCGTACGGATGTCAAGATATGTTGATTTTGGGCTTGTGAAAAAATATTTAAAAATTCCCAAACATTTCGTGCATGACTTTCTAAGGAAAATCTAGTAAAAGGCGTACTCCCTAAAAAGAGAATGTTACCCGAACATCTGAATTTTTTTTAAATGAGTTGTTCGATGATCCATAATTATTGACCTATACAGTTAGGTTATTTTCTCTTCTTCTCATCTCCTCTTCTTTCTACTTCTTTCTTTCATCTCTTCATTCAATTATCTTCTTAACATCACAATTCAAGACATAATCTCGATTCAGAGCATCACTGGGAGTCTTCTTTCTTTGAGGTAATTGATGTGAAAACATCTTCTTCTTAACTTTGGATTAGGGTTCATGTTGATTTGGGTTCATCTTCTCCGCTGCTAAACCACCGGTCACTGGCCGCTAAACGATGATGACATTTTCCACTTCCGGCTGTTATTAAAAATCAGTTTAGTGTTATTGATGGTCCTGCTAGCTCTGCTGTCAAAAATCCAGGTATATATATTGTGTGTGTAGATTTGAAATGATGTATTGATGCTGCAGGCCGTATTATTGCTTTTAGTTTTGTGATTGAATTAGATCAAATGTGTGTTAGTTATGCGATACTTATTTGGCACAAGACTGTGTACTTCAAAGATATGGTAATCTTTCCGTACAGAGCAGAAAATATGTTGCATCGTCTATACATTGCTTTTAATTTATTGGAGGTTGATATAAAGAAGTATGATATACTTTGAAGTCTGCTGTGAAGCTTGTGAAAATGATATTCAATGTCAAAAAATTCATCCTCAGTGTAAAAATATAAACACCTGAATCTAGAAAATCAGCACTTAAAACTAGGAACTTCAAATACATACCCGCATTGAGTTTTTTGGATATTGATGGGGGGACTTATTTGATACCATGTACGAAAGGAATAAATTACCAGATTAAAAATCATGTACCACAGATCAAATGAATGTGTAAACACAATATCCGCACATGTATGATTTATGCCTATGGATTTAGATTCTCTTTACTTAAACAAGTCTCTAACGTTGAACTCAAGTTTTATTTCTCTAATCATTTACTATATTGTGTTGTTCGTATAGATGAAACCAATTATGTTCGTT
The DNA here is from genome assembly GCF_009905375.1 of Apium graveolens. Lineage (NCBI taxonomy): Eukaryota > Viridiplantae > Streptophyta > Magnoliopsida > Apiales > Apiaceae > Apium > Apium graveolens. The sequence continues at coordinate 31,514 of NW_027418569.1, forward strand.
GTCATAAGGCGAAAAGTAGTCGCCTTTCGCGAAACCTCTTCCCCACTGGTACTTTTTTTAATATTTAATCATTTTATTTAACTATATGTTAATTATTTTTTTTCATTATAAATATAAACCTTCATGTGTGTTTGTATATGTGGGTACATATTTCTCTGTTTAAGCATACAATAATGATGTTTTGTTGTATAATCTTGCATCTTTTGATACAACTTATAGACCGTCAAGCTTAAGACATTGAGTCAGGTTTCGATGGAGACCATTTTGAGCCCGAGGGTTTATTTCCTTTTTTATTCAATTTCTTCGAAGAAGTTTCAAGTATCGAGCTGTTAGCGCTGTGGAATGGTTATTTCATCTTGTTATTAGTCTGTGTATCATATGTTTATGTTTTACATTTTGTGCAGGTTCTTGATATGATACTGAGGTTTGTTGGCTGTAATTGGTATTAAAATTCAACGTGTCTGGTCTGCGTGGTGATGCCATAACAAGGTTACGTTCCTGCTTAGAGATTCTTCGCTATGACATTTGGAGTTTCTTCAGGTACTGTACGACTTGACTAGATCCTTTTGATGTTCTTCTTAAAATTGCCTCTGATGGATATAATGCATACTGCTTATTAACATATCTGAATATGGCAGCTCTCTCTCTTAATCCATACAATTACATAGCAAGTTTAGAAAACCCCCAGACCTAATGCACTGTCCGTTTCTGCTTGGTGTAGAATATGATCCAGTGATGCATATGTTCAAGTGTGATGGATGAATCTATTTGCAAAATTTCTTTTAGTTTTAGTTTATGTTATGGAGCACTTTTTGGAAGATTGATTGATGAAGCGATGGTAGGAATAATAGTTAAATAGAATTCAGTGGAAAACATACAGTTATTAGAATGTTAAATTTCTGTTATAGCATTTATTTGGTAAATATTGCAGACACTCTTTATAAGCAATATTTTGTTCTGTTATGTGTCTGGTTATTATATGTTTAAGATTTTTTCCTATAGAAATCACTAATGCAAAAATGTTGCTTGTAAATTTGAATACTGTTTTTCTTAACTGCGTGAGCTGGATTTTATGATTTACTATTCAGGTTCATTATCTGTTTTATGAGGAATGTTTAGTTGCATCATGTTGTCTTAGGAAATAATGCATTTCTGTAGTTAAACTTGAAAAATTATAATGCTACAGGTAGCCATTGAGGTTGTTTACGTTTTTATCCAGACATTCATCTACAATATTATCCTATTTACATTTTCAGGGAGGGAGAGAAACCAATTATAGAAGAGTCTATTACATTTGCTGAAAATGTACAACAGGAAGATGAGTAAAGATCTTGAGGTTAAGCTCAAGAAACTTGCTAAAGAAAAACTGTTGCAAGACCAAGACAAGCTGTAGATGAGCCAAGAGGAAGGTGCAGGAGAACATGGCTTGGTTACTTAAGAAAATAGCCGACGCAAATCCAGGCATCACAATCAATCATCAAGATTTCTGCACAACCAGTGATGATTATAATTACCTCACACCAGTTACCGGAGGCTCTTCACTGGACTTATAGTATCATGGCATTGTGATTATTTTGTGTATTTTTCAATTCATAGATGAACTTGTAAATTTGTAAAAATATTTAGTTTGTTGATGAATGTATATGTGTCCCGGTTTACTCTCTTTATAGTAATACAAGAGTTGCAAAATGCGGTCTCCATGAAATAGAGATTGCATTTTGCAGCTTTGTATTACTATATAGAGAGTACACTTTGATTTGTATGTATTTATCGCCAAACTTTTAGATTAATAGTTGAACTCGTCCATTTGAGGTAGTATTTTTGGTTTTTGATTTGGCTCATGATTTTTTGATTGTTAGTTTGTTGGTCGAATGATTCATGGTTTTGAAATTTCTTGGTTAAATGGTTTTAGATTTGTTTTGTGGGGACTTGCATATATGCAAGTCAATTTTTTTTTACCATTACTCAACAGACAACGGTTACTATCATAATGTGTAAAACAATCATCTAAATAAGGTGTTCAGACAACAAGACACAAAACCGGTTGTTTGAACCTCATTTACCCAACACTACTAATAACCATTGTATGTGAGCTTTCCTTTTAACAATGGTATGTAAAAACCATTGTTTGATGTTCAATAAGACAAGGGTTATAATAAACACTTGTATAAATTACACAACATTAAGTCAAAAACCATTGTCTGATCTACAATAACTTACTTATTAACAACGGTTTTGAACTATTATGTTAAAGATTTATGACAACAGTGCAGTATAAGAACTGTTGTCTAGGTCGATAAGTGGATGCCACATAGACAAGTCTTTCAAATTACATCTATAACCATTCTACATGTAGTCCGACAACAGTTTTTTGAGGAAAGAAAATTCACTGTTGTCTACTAATTTAGGAAAACGGTTTTTTTATCGACCATTGTTTCATAGGTGTTGTGTGATTGCAAATTTCTTGTAGTGAACTGAAAAGATTCATGTAGATTTCAATTGTAGAGGATGGCCTAAAATTTGTAGTTTTGTCACAGCCGACTGGAAAATGACCATGGTTTCCGGTCACCATTCTGGTCATTCTACACCATCAAAACCTAGATAGATATTTTCGGTTTGAACTCCCAAACCTTCATATATCCTCAATTTCAACATTGCATAAGGAAAAAACCCCAAATTTGAGAAGTTGAAGAACCCTAATTGACTAACGGACGTTAGTCAAATTCTGCCGGAAACACTGTAATCAAATTTCTGAAAAGTTAAAGTTCGCCGACATTGGTTTTTTTGT
>NW_027418570.1:0-7941 GCF_009905375.1 Apium graveolens
TAATTAACCATGTAAGTCACTTTTCACCATATTAGAGTCATTTTGCACCCTATATGAGTCACTTTCCACCATATATTTGTACAATTAACATGTTAACATCATATACATCCTATTTGACATCCTTTTACCACCTCTTAATTCCACTTTCATACAAGTCAATTTTGTTCCGTATTTTGGTTCTAATCAATCATGTAAGTCATTTTTCACCATATTAGAGTCACTTTGCACCTTATAAGAGTCATTTTCCACTATATATACAACACGTAACATGTTAACATCATATACATCCAATTTGACATCGTCTTACCACCTATTAATGGCACTTTCCTACAAGTTAATTTTGTTCCACATTTTGGCTCTAACAACCATGTCAGTCACTTTTCACCATATTAGAGTCACTTTGCACCCTATAAGAGTTACTTGCCACCATATATTGATACAATTAACATGTTAACATCATGTACATGCTATTAGACATCCTTTAACCACTTCTTTGTACCCCTTTCCTACAAGTCAATTTTGGGCCACATTTTGGCTCTAATCAATCGTGTAAGTTACTTCTCAGCATATTAGAGTTTCTTTGCACCTTACAAGAGTCACTTGCCATCAAATATTGGTACAATTAACATTTTAACATCATGTACATGTAATTAGAAATCCTTTTACAACCTCTTAGTGCCACATCCATACAAGTCAATTTTGGTCCACATTTTGGTTTTAATTTACCATGTTAGTCACTTTCACCATATTAGAGTTACTTTACACCCTATAAGAGTCACTTTACACCATATATACAACAATTGATATGTTAACATCATATACATCTAATTTGACAGCCTTTTACCACCTATTAATGCCACTTTCATACAAGTTTATTTTGTTCCACATTTTGTCTCTAACCAGTTAGTCACTTTTACCATATTAGAGTCACTTTGCACCCTATAAGAGTCACTTGCCACCATATATTAATACAATTAATATGTTAACATCGTGTACATGCAATTAGACATCCTTTAACCACCTCTTTGTACCCCTTTCTTACAAGTCAATTTTGCGCCACATTTTGGCTCTAATCAACATGTAAGTGACTTCTCACAATATTAGAGTCACTTTGCATCTTATAAGAGTCACTTACCATCATATTGGTACAATTAACATGTTAACATCATGTACATGCAATTAGAAATCCTTTTACACCTCTTAGTGCCACATTCAAAAGTCAATTTTGGTCCACATTTTGGTTCTAATTAACCATGTTAGTCACTTTTCACCATATTAGAGTCACTTTGCACCCTATAAGAGTCACTTTACACCATATATACAACAATTGATATGTTAACATCATATACATCTAATTTGACATCCTTTTACCACCTATTAATGCCACTTTCATACAAGTTAATTTTGTTCCACATTTTGGCTCTAATCAACCATGTTAGTCACTTTTACCATATTAGAGTCACTTTGCACCCTATAAGAGTCACTTGCCACCATATATTGATACAATTAACATGTTAACATCATGTACATGCAATTAGACATCCTTTAACCACCTCTTTGTACCCCTTTCTTACAAGTCAATTTTGCGCCACATTTTGGCTCTAATCAAACATGTAAGTGACTTCTCACAATATTAGAGTCACTTTGCATCTTATAAGAGTCACTTACCATCATATATTGGTACAATTAACATGTAACAATGTACATGCAATTAGAAATCCTTTTACCACCTCTTAGTGCCACATTCATACAAGTCAATTTTGGTCCACATTTTGGTTCTAATTAACCATGTAAGTCACTTTTCACCATATTAGAGTCATTTTGCACCCTATATGAGTCACTTTCCCCATATATTTGTACAATTAACATGTTAACATCATATACATCCTAGTTGACATCCTTTTACCACCTCTTAATTCCACTTTCATACAGGTCAATTTTGTTCCGTATTTTGGTTCTAATTAACCATGTTAGTCACTTTTCACCATATTAGAGTCACTTTGCACCCTATAAGAGTCACTTTACACCATATACAACAATTGATATGTTAACATCATATACATCTAATTTGACATCCTTTTACCACCTATTAATGCCACTTTCATACAGTTAATTTTGTTCCACATTTTGGCTCTAATCAACCATGTTAGTCACTTTTTACCATATTAGAGTCACTTTGCACCCTATAAGAGTCACTTGCCACCATATTGATACAATTAACATGTTAACATCATGTACATGCAATTAGACATCCTTTTACCACCGCTTTGTACCCCTTTCTTACAAGTCAATTTTGCGCCACATTTTGGCTCTAAAAACATGTAAGTGACTTCTCACAATATTAGAGTCACTTTGCATCTTATAAGAGTCACTTACCATCATATATTGGTACAATTAACATGTTAACATCATGTACATGCAATTAGAAATCCTTTTACCACCTCTTAGTACCACATTCATACAAGTCAATTTTGGTCCACATTTTGGTTCTAATTAACCATGTAAGTCACTTTTCACCATATTAGAGTCATTTTGCACCCTATATGAGTCACTTTCCACCATATATTTGTACAATTAACATGTTAACATCATATACATCCTAGTTGACATCCTTTACCACCTCTTAATTCCACTTTCATACAGGTCAATTTTGTTCCGTATTTTGGTTCTAATCAATCATGTAAGTCATTTTTCACCATATTAGAGTCACTTTGCACCTTATAAGAGTCATTTTCCACTATATATACAACGTAACATGTTAACATCATATACATCCAATTGACATCGTCTTACCACCTATTAATGCCACTTTCCTACAAGTTAATTTTGTTCCACATTTTGGCTCTAAAACCATGTCAGTCACTTTTCACCATATTAGAGTCACTTTGCACCCTATAAGAGTTACTTGCCACCATATTGATACAATTAACATGTTAACATCATGTACATGCTATTAGACATCCTTTAACCACTTCTTGTACCCCTTTCCTACAAGTCAATTTTGGCCACATTTTGGCTCTAATCAATCATGTAAGTTACTTCTCAGCATATTAGAGTTTCTTTGCACCTTACAAGAGTCACTTGCCATCAAATATTGGTACAATTAACATTTTAACATCATGTACATGTAATTAGAAATCCTTTTACAACCTCTTAGTGCCACATCCATACAAGTCAATTTTGGTCCACATTTTGGTTTTAATTAACCATGTTAGTCACTTTTCACCATATTAGAGTCACTTTGCACCCTATAAGAGTCACTTTACACCATATATACAACAATTGATATGTTAACATCATATCATCTAATTTGACAGCCTTTTACCACCTATTAATGCCACTTTCATACAAGTTATTTTGTTCCACATTTTGTCTCTAACCATGTTAGTCACTTTTCACCATATTAGAGTCACTTTGCACCCTATAAGAGTCACTTGCCACCATATATTGATACAATTAACATGTTAACATCATGTACATGCATTAGACATCCTTTAACCACCTCTTTGTACCCCTTTCTTACAAGTCAATTTTGCGCCACATTTTGGCTCTAATCAACATGTAAGTGACTTCTCACAATATTAGAGTCACTTTGCATCTTATAAGAGTCACTTACCATCATATTTGGTACAATTAACATGTTAACATCATGTACATGCAATTAGAAATCCTTTTACCACTCTTAGTGCCACATTCATACAAGTCAATTTTGGTCCACATTTTGGTTCTAATTAACCATGTTAGTCACTTTTCACCATATTAGAGTCACTTTGCACCCTATAAGAGTCACTTTACACCATATATACAACAATTGATATGTTAACATCATATACATCTAATTGACATCCTTTTACCACCTATTAATGCCACTTTCATACAAGTTAATTTTGTTCCACTTTGGCTCTAATCAACCATGTTAGTCACTTTTTACCATATTAGAGTCACTTTGCACCCTATAAGAGTCACTTGCCACCATATTGATACAATTAACATGTTAACATCATGTACATGCAATTAGACATCCTTTAACCACCTCTTTGTACCCCTTTCTTACAAGTCAATTTTGCGCCACATTTTGGCTCTAATCAAACATGTAAGTGACTTCTCACAATATTAGAGTCACTTGCATCTTATAAGAGTCACTTACCATCATATATTGGTACAATTAACATGTTAAATCATGTACATGCAATTAGAAATCCTTTTACACCTCTTAGTGCCACATTCATACAAGTCAATTTTGGTCCACATTTTGGTTCTAATTAACCATGTAAGTCACTTTTCACCATATTAGAGTCATTTTGCACCCTATATGAGTCACTTTCCACCATATATTTGTACAATTAACATGTTAACATCATATACATCCTAGTTGACATCCTTTTACCACCTCTTAATTCCACTTTCATACAAGTCAATTTTGTTCCGTATTTTGGTTCTAATCAATCATGTAAGTCATTTTTCACCATATTAGAGTCACTTTGCACCTTATAAGAGTCATTTTCCACTATATATACAACAGTAACATGTTAACATCATATACATCCAATTTGACATCGTCTTACCACCTATTAATGGCACTTTCCTACAAGTTAATTTTGTTCCACATTTTGGCTCTAATCAACCATGTAAGTCACTTTTCAGCATATTAGAGTCACTTTGCACCCTATAAGAGTTACTTGCCACCATATATTGATACAATTAACATGTTAACATCATGTACATGCTATTAGACATCCTTTAACCACTTCTTGTACCCCTTTCCTACAAGTCAATTTTGGGCCACATTTTGGCTCTAATCAATCATGTAAGTTACTTCTCAGCATATTAGAGTTTCTTTGCACCTTACAAGAGTCACTTGCCATCAAATATTGGTACAATTAACATTTTAACATCATGTACATGTAATTAGAAATCCTTTTACAACCTCTTAGTGCCACATCCATACAAGTCAATTTTGGTCCACATTTTGGTTTTAATTAACCATGTTAGTCACTTTTCACCATATTAGAGTACTTTGCACCCTATAAGAGTCACTTTACACCATATATACAACAATTGATATGTTAACATCATATACATCTAATTTGACAGCCTTTTACCACCTATTAATGCCACTTTCATACAAGTTAATTTTGTTCCACATTTTGTCTCTAACCAAGTTAGTCACTTTTCACCATATTAGAGTCACTTTGCACCCTATAAGAGTCACTTGCCACCATATATTAATACAATTAATGTTAACATCATGTACATGCAATTAGACATCCTTTAACCACCTCTTTGTACCCCTTTCTTACAAGTCAATTTTGCGCCACATTTTGGCTCTAATCAAACATGTAAGTGACTTCTCACAATATTAGAGTCACTTTGCATCTTATAAGAGTCACTTACCATCATATATTTGGTACAATTAACATGTTAACATCATGTACATGCAATTAGAAATCCTTTTACCACCTCTTAGTGCCACATTCATACAAGTCAATTTTGGTCCACATTTTGGTTCTAATTAACCATGTTAGTCACTTTTCACCATATTAGAGTCACTTTGCACCCTATAAGAGTCACTTTACACCATATATACAACAATTGATATGTTAACATCATATACATCTAATTTGGACATCCTTTTACCACCTATTAATGCCACTTTCATACAAGTTAATTTTGTTCCACATTTTGGCTCTAATCAACCATGTTAGTCACTTTTTACCATATTAGAGTCACTTTGCACTATAAGAGTCACTTGCCACCATATATTGATACAATTAACATGTTAACATCATGTACATGCAATTAGACATCCTTTAACCACCTCTTTGTACCCCTTTCTTACAAGTCAATTTTGCGCCACATTTTGGCTCTAATCAAACATGTAAGTGACTTCTCAATATTAGAGTCACTTTGCATCTTATAAGAGTCACTTACCATCATATATTGGTACAATTAACATGTTAAAATCATGTACATGCAATTAGAAATCCTTTTACCACCTCTTAGTGCCACATTCATACAAGTCAATTTTGGTCCACATTTTGGTTCTAATTAACCATGTAAGTCACTTTCACCATATTAGAGTCATTTTGCACCCTATATGAGTCACTTTCCACCATATATTTGTACAATTAACATGTTAACATCATACATCCTAGTTGACATCCTTTTACCACCTCTTAATTCCACTTTCATACAGGTCAATTTTGTTCCGTATTTTGGTTCTAATTAACCATGTTAGTCACTTTTCACCATATTAGAGTCACTTTGCCCTATAAGAGTCACTTTACACCATATATACAACAATTGATATGTTAACATCATATACATCTAATTTGACATCCTTTTACCACTATTAATGCCACTTTCATACAAGTTAATTTTGTTCCACATTTTGGCTCTAATCAACCATGTTAGTCACTTTTTACCATATTAGAGTGCACCCAGAGCATTAGTGACACCTACATAACACATGTTACACAATTAGACATCCTTTACCACCGCTTGTACCCCTTTCTTACAAGTCAATTTTGCGCCACATTTTGGCTCTAATCAAACATGTAAGTGACTTCTCACATATTAGAGTCACTTTGCATCTTATAAGAGTCACTTACCATCATATATTGGTACAATTAACATGTTAACATCATGTACATGCAATTAGAAATCCTTTTACCACCTCTTAGCCACATTCATACAAGTCAATTTTGGTCCACATTTTGGTTCTAATTAACCATGTAAGTCACTTTTCACCATATTAGAGTCATTTTGCACCCTATATGAGTCACTTTCCACCATATATTTGTACAATTAACATGTTAACATATACATCCTAGTTGACATCCTTTTACCACCTCTTAATTCCACTTTACAGGTCAATTTTCCGTATTTTGGTTCTAATCAATCATGTAAGTCATTTTTCACCATATAGAGTCATTTGCACCTTATAAGAGTCATTTTCCACTATATATACAACAAGTAACATGTTAACATCATATACATCCAATTTGACATCGTCTTACCACCTATTAATGCCACTTTCCTACAAGTTAATTTTGTTCCACATTTTGGCTCTAATCAACCATGTAGTCACTTTTCACCATATTAGAGTCACTTTGCACCCTATAAGAGTTACTTGCCACCATATATTGATACAATTAACATGTTAACATCATGTACATGCTATTAGACATCCTTTAACCACTCTTTGGTACCCCTTTCCTACGTCATTTTGGGCCACATTTTGGCTCTAATCAATCATGTAAGTTACTTCTCAGCATATTAGAGTTTCTTTGCACCTTACAAGAGTCCTTGCCATCAAATATTGGTACAATTAACATTTTAACATCATGTACATGTAATTAGAAATCCTTTTACAACCTCTTAGTGCCCATCCATAAAGTCAATTTTGGTCCACATTTTGTTTTAATTACCATGTTAGTCACTTTCACCATATTAGAGTACTTTACACCCTATAAGAGTCACTTTACACCATATATACACAATTGATATGTTAACATCATATACATCTAATTTGACAGCCTTTTACCACTATTAATGCCACTTTCATACAAGTTTATTTTGTTCCACATTTTGTCTCTAACCAAATGTTAGTCACTTTTCACCATATTGAGTCACTTTGCACCCTATAAGAGTCATTGCCACCATATATTAATACATTAATATGTTAACATCGTGTACATGCAATTAGACATCCTTTAACCATCTTTGTACCCCTTCTTACAAGTCATTTTGCGCCACATTTTGGCTATAATCAAACATGTAAGTGACTTCCACAATATTGAGTCACTTTGCATCTTATAATAGTCACTTACCATCATATATTTGTACAATTAACATGTTAACATCATGTACATGCAATTAGAAATCCTTTTACCACCTCTTAGTGCCACATTCACAAGTCAATTTTGGTCACATTTTGGT